>NW_026739562.1:6735591-6750471 GCF_022355385.1 Mustela nigripes | reverse complement strand
CCCCCCTCCCCCTCCCCCCCCATGCCTTCCCCCCTGTTCCTTTCTCTTTCCCTCTCCCCCCCTTCCCTCCTCTCATCTGTCCCTCCTCTCACCTCAACCTCCCTCCCAAACTCCTTCCCCTCCACTCCTCTTCCCCTCTCTCTCCCTCCCTCTCCCCGCCCTCCCTTCCAACTTTCTCTTCTCACCTACCCTCCTCCCTTCCTTCCCTCCCTCTCTCTCTTCCCTCTTCCCCTCTCTCCCTCCCAATGCCTTCTTCCTTCCTGTCCTCCCTCTCCCTCCCACCTCCCTCCCTCTCCTCCCAGCATTTTGGCTCCGTGCATCTCCCTCTCCGTTACCAGCGTCACTCTCTATGTCCATGCCTCTTACTCCATCTTCCCTTCCTGAGTCTCGGAGAAGGGAACTGGGGCCCAGAGAACGCTGGTGTGAAGCACAAGGACATTGAATCAGCTCAGAACCCCGAATCTGTGTATCTGTGTCTTACAGGGTCTCCCTTCCCCACAGCCAGTTCATTCTGGTCTCTGGGACACTCCCACAGCGCCCTCTGTCCCCAACCCCAACATACACACACACACACACACACACACACACACACACAGGGTAGCCCTGGAGCCCAGCCCTGTCCACCAGCCTCTCTGTGGTGCTGGCTGGTGGTGCTGGCTCTCTTCCCCTCCTGGCTGGAGTGCCTCGTTGCCATGGTTACTCCAGCTCATCCCTGAGGCCACAGGGGACCAATGATGGCGCTGGTGGCTTCAACTAACTGGGACCACAAGCTTCTCCTTGGCTCCTATTTGCCCCTCAACAAGCCTCTCTCCCCATCTCCAAGGGATTCCAGCCTGGAGAACCCACCATATTTCTCTAGGAGGCCACGCAACCTTCAAAAGAACATTTGAAGGACTTCCTTCAAAAGCAGTTAGATCCACAGCTACCTCACCTCCGCTGGGTTCATGACCAGGACACCATGGGCTAAGTGTAGACCAAAGCCTCCGAGTCCTGGCTAACACTCACACACACAATCATTCAGTCATTCCCTCTTTCAAACATTTGGAGATAGAGGGCTGAATAAAGATAGGTCTCTACCTTGGAGAAACCCCCACAGATGAGAGGGATGGAGGATTCTGGAAAACACCAACCTGCCTGAGTCCAGGGCATTCGAAAGTTCTCCCAGAGGGTAGGCTAATGGCTGGCCCTAGAAGGTGAATAGGGATAGGAGAAAGAGTGACTGGGATTTGCATGCAAATGGCTCTGGCTTATGCAAAGGCACTGGGGTCAGAGAGAATGTCACAGGGTGGGTAAGAGGAGCTCTGTCAAAGTCAGTAGCCTCCATACCTCTTTCGGGGTGGGGCAGATGACATGGTAAGCGAATGCTGAGGGAGTAAATGAAGGGGTAAATGAAGGAGCTCCAGGAGGCTCGCGGTGGAGGTTGGAGGCACAAGGCACATGGAGGGTTTGGGACAGAAGGACTGCAAAGAAGTCTCCAGGCAGGTTTTATTACCATTCCACCCCTGCCAGAGAGCTGGGGGTTCATGCCTCAGTCTCCTCTTAACTGGCAGCCACAGAGATTCTGTTAAAATGGGAGTCACATCTTGTCACTCTTCATCTCTGAACTCCGAGATGGTTCCCTCTGTTGCTGGGTAAAAGCTGACATCTGTGTAATGGCCGAAGGACCCTGCGGAATCCACCCTCTCACCCCTCATGTTCCTGATTGCCTCTCCTACAAGTCTGCACCCTCTCACTTAGGACACCTTGGCCTCCTCACTCTTCTTCAAATGCCACAGGCGGCTACCTGCCTCAGGGCTTTTGCACCAAGGGTTCCCATCTCCTGCTCTGCTCTGCCCTCAGATGACCTCATGGCCTTCACCTCCACTTCCTGCACGCCGTTGCTCAAAAGTCACCTTCTCAACGAGCCCCACCTGGCACTATGTTCATCTCCCAGGGCTACCGGTAATGAACTGGCACAGACAACAGGGCTTAAATAACAGAAATCTGTTGTCTCCTAGCTCTGGAGGCTACGAGTCCTAAATCTGCCTTTTCCACAGGGCGCTCTCCCCATGTGTGTGTCGGGGTCCAGATTGCCCCTTTTCATAAGGACGCAGGAGGGGCCCACCCTAGCCCAGGATGAGCTCATTGGGACCAAATGAATTACAACGAGGTCCCATGCTGCTGTACAACGGACATATGTGCGGGAGACACAATTCCACCCATAACAGCCCCCAAACTTAAAACTGAACCCCCTTCTCGGCCCTTTCTGATCCCAGTCTCTCTCTGTACGTTCATGTAGTGGGCTGACCGCCCACATCCCCGTGGCCATGTGATGGCTGTGATTTGTTGCTTCCCCTCCCCCACATGAATGCAAGCGGGAGGACAGGACTATCCCAGCGCCTAGGTCTTGCCTGACACATCTCACTCTCTGTCGAACTTCGCCGGGTGAAAGGGGACAGACGCAGGGAACATTCGGGAAGCTGTCGTGGTACCCAGGCCTTTGCACCTAGACCGAGGCCACGCAGTAGGGCTGACAAGCAGGGCCTAAATGAGAAGATACTCTGTGGACAGGACTTGGTGGCTTTAAAGGATTTAAAAGTGAGGGTCGGGGGGAGCAGGTAAAGAGAGAAGACATTCTAGATTTTCCTAATCTTTTTCTGGCTTTTCAGCTCTGATGGCAGACAAGTGTTGGTTGGCTCCCCCCAAATCGTGCCCAACCCCCACCTTGCCACAAGAAGGCAGACATCAAAGGCTCAGAGGCTGGCTGTTCGGACCGCCGTACCCTTGTCATGACATGAACCCAACACCAGCCTTCCCTCCCTCCAGAGGTCTGGATCTGTGGAAAGCATAAACCCCTACAGGCTTAATCTGCCATCCCAGGACTCAAGCACCTCCCTCCTTTATGAGACTTTCGAAGTCCAGAGTCCATCTGTTTTGGGTTCTCTGCTCTCTCCCGGGCCTCCCGGCTGAGGAAGTGGCCTGGCTTTGTTCTCAAGCCTCCAGACAGACTCTCTTCCACATTCTCCTTCTCTAGACTGACCTTCCCCCAAAGCATTTTCTGTGTAAGGGGTATAAATGGGTTTCTTAGCAGAGAACTAAAGTGGCCGCCTTCCAGTGTGCATGGAAGAGTGGGAAAAGCACAGGCTCTGAATCTAGAGAGGTCGGGGGGCAGCTGTTTGCTGTGGAAAAGTGACCTTGCCACTCTGACCCTCAGTCCCCTCTTCTAGGGCAGGGTATCTCCGATGAGGAGGGCTGCACAGGTGAAGGAGGCGAGGTCCATGGTGGGTGCTGGATAAATCGTAACTGTGAGGATGGTCACCATCTCCAGCTCACTTCTTGGAACCCTGGCCAAGCGTCCCACGTAGGTCAGCGAGGCTAACATGGTGAGGAGAGAGCAAGTGGGCCTGGGGGGCTGTGTGGGGAACACAGAGGGTCCCATTTCCTGAATTCTGACCCTGCCTGTGGGGGTCTTGGGTTTCAGTATGCTACATCATACACACAAATGTGCATTGGGGGACAACTGAGGCTAATGGCCTCTGGAGACAGCCTTGCTTAGCTGCCCTGACGCTGGTCAAGTCATGGATCTCCCTGAGCCCATGACTGCGTCCATCAGGCGTCCGCTTCTGGGCCCTGGTGAGTCCTCCTTGCCTTCTTCTGGCAGCTGGGAGGTCAAATGGTTTCAGATTATAGGTTTCGTGTGCCACCCAGAATATCAGGACCAAGGCAGCCGGACTCAGCTCAGAGGGTTTGAACTTTGGAGTGGAAAGAGGGGGACCAAGCCTCATCAACCCCACTCACTTATGTGATCTGGGATACATCTCCACCTGTCTGAGCCCCAGCTGTGACCAGGGACTTCCTCTAATCCTGGGTGCTGAATCAGTCCACACTGATACGAAGAACAAGGAGCCCAACAAAAAATGGCCTAAAGTCTTGGGGAATTTTATTTCCTCATATAAATAGAAGTCCAGAAAGAAAGTGGGCCCCTTTCTCCTGCTGTTCCTTTTTAAGGGGCAGAAGAACCTTCTAGAAGGTTCCATCCAATTCCATTGGATGGAAATGCCCATAGACCCTAGCTCTGTTCCTGGCCTCTTAATCTGCTTGGGCTGCCATAATAAAGGGCCACTGACTGATTGACTTGAACAACAGAAATGTATGTTCTTACAATTCTGGAGGCCAGACGTCCAAGATCAAAGTGTGGGCCAGGTTTCTTCTGAAGCCTCTGCCCTTGGTTGGTTGATGGCCGCCTCTCCCGAGTCCTCACGCGGTCCATGCTTGTCTGTGTCCTAATTTCCTGTTTCTACAAGAACCTCAATCATACTGGATTAGAGCTGACCCTGATAAACTACTTTTACCTTTAAAATTACCTCTTTAAAGACTCTATGTTTAAATACAGTCCCATTCTGAGGTCCTGGAGGCTAAGACTTTGAATTTCAAGAGGACGCACTAGGGCTTATAACACCCTGTGAGAGCTCCATAAAGGTGAGCTCTTGGTTATCTGTATGTATATCTGTGCTATTTTATGATTGAGTTCTCTGACTAGTGGAATTTGTTTACACAACATCAAAAGACCATATAAGAGATTCGACTTGGGGCGCCTGGGTGGCTCAGTGGGTTAAAGCCTCTGCCTTCGGCTCAGGTCATGATCTCAGGGTCCTGGGATGGAGCCCTGCCTCGGGCTCTCTGCTCAGCAGGGAGCCTGCTTCCTCCTCTCTCTGCCTGCTTCTCTGCCTACTTGTGATCTCTCTCTGTCAAATAAATAAATAAAATCTTTAAAAAAAGAGAGAGAGATTTGGCTTTACAAATGAAGATCCTAACCCAGAGAAGAGTCACGGCTAGTAGGACTCGGAGAGGCTCTCCTCTGGAGGAAAGGGAATGTGCCTTGGGCCCCTTGCTCCTGCCTGCTCTACTGAGTAAAGCCTGGAGGATTTGCTGGTGGTGGTGCCCTGCTGTCCCTGGCTTTATGGTCTTGCCTACCAGGTGGTACCTCAGCCAGGAGTGATGAGAGCTAAATGGGCCATTGGCAGCAAGAGAATTAGCAGCTCCTGGGGGTGAGGGAAGCTGGTGGGATGGGCCAATCTCTGGGCAGACACCAGGCATGGCAGCTGATGGCAGCCAGGGCTGGCAGGTGGAAGGTACCAGAGCAGTTTCTGCCCTTCGGGGGCTGACTGCTTCTCTGCTCTGAGCATCAACAGGGGAATCTCTTTTTAGCTGTTCCTGGAAGATTCCTTCTTACCTTAATCGGGCTCCCAGAGGAAGAAGGCAAAGCATGGAAGGAAAGTACAGCCAGGTTGAACAGGAGGGTCAGACATGCCTTTCATGGCCATGCCCCTGGTTAACCGTATGCTTTCATTCATTCATTCATTCACTTACTCTTTCACTCATTCATTCTTTCTTTCATTAGTTGAGTGCCTTTACCTAGGTCAGGCATTATTCTGGGTCCCAGTGATCTGGGGGTGAACAAAACAAGTCCTGATCTCATGGAGTTTACGATCTAGTGAGGGAGGGAGATAGACAATAAATACATAAGTCAGTGTTTATAGAATGTCATATCAGGAGTTATGACAGCAAGAGAAGCAGGGTAAGGGGATAGAAAATGAGAGAGTGTGGTATCTAAAATGGGGTCCAAGAGAGTCTCTCTGGGAGATGACCCTTGAACAGAGACCTGCATGAAGCTAAAGAGAGAGCCATGACGTGGGAATGGGATTCCAGGCGGGGGCATGAGGGGCGGGGTGCCAGGCACACCAGGACCCAAGAGAAGAATGTGCTTTTAGAGTGTGTTTTAGAAAAAGCCAGAAGCCAGTGTGGCTGGAAGGAGGTGAGTGGGGAGATGGATCCTGCAGGTCCCCCAAGGCCAGGGAGAAGGTGCTGGCTTTCACCTCCAATGGGAGGGGAAACCATTGTCAAGTTTGAGTAAGGATGTGATTTGCTGTGGGCAGAATAGAAAGGCTCACACTGGAAGAGCTTGCAAGAATGAAGTGAGTTAATTTCTGAAAGACTTACGGAAAGTGCCATATGAGGCTATATATCATTATTATTGTTCTTACCCATTTTACAGAAGAAGAAATTGAGGTGTTGAGTGGTAACTAACTTGCCCAAGGCCAACCACTAGCGTGAGGTGGGAGCCAGTCTTTTATAAGACCCTGGGCTCAGTAGCACTATGGATTGGAGATTCAGCAAACTCAAACCCAAGTCTTGGCACGTATTAGTTGTGACTTTGGGTGACTAACTGCCCATGGTTCCTTTTCTGCACCTATAAGACAGGGGTGTGGCAGATGGTCTCAAAGACAGCACCCGCAGTCCTGCCCCTGGTGCTCATGGCCTTGTGCCTTCCTCTCCACCATGTAACTGGCTCCTAACCAAGAGGAAACAATAGCACTGAGAGATGTCATTGCTCTGATCAGGTTACAAAAGCTTTCAGCTTCCATCCTGCGAGGAGATTCTCTTGTCTCCTGGGCTTGCCCACTTTGGGGAAACAAGTGGCTAAGCGGGACAGGCCCACATGGCAAAGAACTAAGGACAGCCTCCAGCCATGGCCCACTACTGCCAATAACCCCTGAGCAAGCTGGGAAATGGAACCACGTAAGGTCGAGCCTTCAGATGAGACTGCGGCCCCAACAGACATGGTGGTTGCAGTCCAGGCCAGACTCTGGAGCACAGGGAGCAGCTGGGCCATGCCCAGACCCCCAAACCACAGACAATAAGTGTGTGTTTCCTTACACTGCCAAGATTTGGAGTAATTTGCTAATAGCAAGAGATAACTGATACAAAGCCGGTATCTCTGTCTACCACTGACAGCTAGTTGGGGCACCAAACACAGTATTTTGTATGAGACATGTATCCTCCTGCCTAATACAAAGTGACTTTTTAAAGTAGCTGTTTTCTCTTTAATACCTAAGTCTTCCCAGAGGTAAATGAGAAGCCTCTGCTCCCTGAACTTTGGGTCTGAACAGGGCTTGGGATTCGCTTTTGCTAAGATCTGGATCTAGAAAGGCCAGCCTTGGACCATCTGCTCCAAGGTCAGGGCTACCCCTGGCCAATTCACTTTGCCCCTGCCAAGGGCCCCAGGCATCCTGATGTCCACGACATGGTGGGTCCCAGCTGAGCCATAACTTGCTTTGTTTCCCGGCTTCAACTTCAGAGTGAGCCCAAGGTTTGCACTCCCACTCCCCTCTGCTCACCTCCGGAAGCCCACACTTCTCAGAGAGGGGACCTCCCTCCTTGAGCCCAGAGAGGAAGGAGTCAGACAGTAGGGGGAGGGCACAGCTTAGCCAGAGGCTCAGCGGTGGGCCCAGCCAGCCAGGCCTCTCCTTTTGGGACTGGTGCCTTTGCGTCAGAGGCATCCAGGCAGTCACGGGCCCCCAGGGCTCCGGCGTTTTGTCTGTGGGGCCATTGCTGTCTGCATGGGCCCTACCCCCCACCATGAGTGCAGAGGCAGCAGCCTCCAGCCATGAGTCATCAGCCCCCAAGGCCTATGACCGGGACCATTTGTCTTGAGGACATTAGGAGCCAGGCATCTGTCCCTGCTCTCCAAGTGGGACGTGTCACGTTTGGTCACCTGTACCATCCTCTGACCTCCCCAGCACACATCTGCGCGTGGAATGGGGTCTGGGGACGGCTCACTCTCTGTCTCTGTGTCTCTGTCATGTTGTCTGATGTCTCTCTCCTCCATCTCCTCACTTCTCTGTCTGTCTGTCTGTCTCCCTGTCTGTCTCCCCCTCCCCCTCATGACTGCTTCCTTATTCTCCTGGTGCTCTCCTTGGTGTCAGGGAGGCTCCCTTCTTACCTGTCTCGCCACTTCATGGCCCGAGATTTCCCTCCTATGTGTCTCCTGCGACAGCTGAGTCCGCCCCTCAGCCTACCACCATCTCCCCGCAATCAAGTCCTGGCTCGAGGGCCACCTCCTCTGTGAAGCCCCCGTCATTGCCTCCTCATCCCGCCAGTGAGCACTCACTCCCTCCAAGTCCCAGGTGCCGACCTCTCTCTTTCTACCTGCTGTCCTGCGGCGTGGGCATGTGCACAGGCCCACGCCCCGCTCTCCTCCTCATCTACTTGCATACCAGGCTCAGCCGTCCTCAAGGGCACTGGCAAACGTCAGACCTGGCTCAGGCCGGTGTTCAGGAAGCCCGGAAAGGGAGGTGGGGGAGAAGGAAGGAGGGAGAGGAGACAGATATGAACATAAAGATGCCAAAGGAATTTATGAAGTACTTCCTAAGTGCCAGGCTTTGTCCTGCCTGCTACTCAGGATGGAATCATCGGCTCCCTCAGAGAGTTGGGGGAATGGAAGCAAGCCAGAGGTAGAATCGTGATTAAGTGCCACAGAAAGAGAAGACCAGGGCCTTGGGAGGCCGTGGGGGCACACTCCTCCTCCTGGACTTGAGGGTCTGACAAGGCTTCCTGGAGAATGTTGTGTCTAGGCTGGGACCTAACGGCCCAGTTAGCAAGGTGAAGAGCAAAGGAAAAGTGTTGGGGACAGAAGGAACAGTCAATGGGGAAGCTCAGAGGCCAGGAGGGCAGAGTGGGTAGATGGATAGAGGAAGGGGTGGGGTAAAAAAATGGATGAATAGGGGCATGACTGAGTGAATGGGGTGGGTACATGAACAGATCCAAGAAGAGTATAGAAGATTCAAGAATGTACCACCTGCCTGGCCAACTATAGGGTCAGAGCAGCTGCCTCTAGTAGGAGGCAAGGGGACAGATCTTGGACCCTTGGATCTGAATGTCAGGCCACACTAATGACCCTTGGCCCCACCACCGGCCACTGAGACCAGACCCTCTGGCCTGACCACCTTCTGAGCCTCTCCTGGAGGGATCCTGGAGATAGGGTTATTTATAGACGATAACCTCTCTGCCCCCAGTTCCCCAGACACTTGCCTCTCTCTGGCCATTTCCTTCTATTCTTCTGCCCTGGGTGAGGGCAGCCAAAACCCCAGTCCATAGAGCCCCCTCCTTTTCTCCTTATCTGCCCCTGGTGCATTTCCTGCCCGAGGAGATAGGGAGAAAAAGGCAGGCCCTCCCGAGAGGGTTTGTGATAGTGGAAGCAAGTCTCTCAGGGGCTCTGGGCCGGGGCTGACCACCCACAGCTGAAGGGCCCCCAATCTGCCAGGTCCCTCTGCCCGCGTGGGGTGCCCAGGTTGGGGGGCGCCCGCACATGGGGCTGAGATGGCAATGACGGTGTATGTTGCCTCTGCCTAGTCTGCGTCCCTGGGTGAGTCACAGCCTCCCTCAGCCTCAGTTTCCCCATCTGGGAGATAGGTCCCAGAGCTGGTGCAGGGTCAAGGGAGGCAGTGGAAGTCAGACCATGGCTGAGGACGGTTAGCTTCTAGGTTAAAGCAGAGCCTCCTTGGAGGAGCTGTGTGGGGAAGGGAGAAGAGAAGGGTGCTGGCCGGGCCTGCAGGACCTTGGGCAGGGCACGGGCAAGGGAGGGAGTAGCGGGCGCATCTCCAGCCTGCTGAGCTCAGGTCTGGCACTTCCTCCCCTGGGCCTGGGAATTGTCTGCCTCTGGCCTCCTGCCTCTGGCTTCCAGGAAAGACTCAGGCTGCCTCCCCACTGCCACCCCTCACACCTCTCCACGCACAGACACATACACACACACACACACATACACACACGAAGCAGGGGTGGGGGAGGGCCCTGCATTGTCGTCTTGCAGCAGGTGGGGGAAAGGCCACAGAGCTCCCCAATCCCACCCCTACCCTGGGCTCTCACTAAGAGCCCAACAAATTCCTTAGTCACCAGGCGGCTCAGAGAAAAGGGCCCCCAACCCCCTGTGACTTGAAGGAAGACCACGTGGTGAGGAGGTGGCAGAGTGACATCAAAGGACAGAGTGGTGGCTTTCAGGGAGGAGGAGTCACCGAGGCGGGGAGGGACAGGAAGTAGCAGAGGGTCTGTCGGCTTCAGACTTGGGGGGAGTTCAGTTGGGGGTCGGAATAACCTTTTCCAGGTGGAGACATTTCACCTCTGGCCACCCTGAAATGGGGGGAGACTGTTCCAGGTGGAGAGGCGCCAGGCAGAGACAGTTCCCCATCACTGTGTCCCAGTCCAGACTCCTATCTGCCTCAACTTCTCCTCCAGCCATTACCTGCTGTCCCCTGTCAATGAGGCTGCTCCCCACCAGACCTCCCAGTCCCTCTATCACGAGGCTGAGACCTCTGTCTCTGAAACGGCTCTGCCATCACGCTCCCACCCGCATCCCCAGCCTGGATGTGGAGACACCCTTCCCGGGTCCCATAGTGCATGTCCCCATCCTCCTCCTTGATCCCAGGGATTGTTCCAGAACTCACACCTTCGTGGAGTTACCCTGCTCATAAAACTCCCATGGCTTCCCACTGCTGACCCCACCAGACCCCAGTGCTTCTCTGGACCTCTAGGGCATGTCATAGTGACCTCACAATCTCTTGTGCAAGCCTGTGTCCCTGCCACCCACCCCGTGCCCTTCACAAGAAGCACATCACTCCTCCTTGTCCCCTGCGTCTTTCCTTGGGCCTAACCCCTGCCCTGAATGCCCCCCCCCCCACTGTGCATCTGCCTCCATTTCCTGTGAAGCTCTTACTCTGCGATCACCCTGCACCGCAGGTCCCTGAGGTCCCCGGCGCCTTGCACGTGCCTCTGTCCATGGCCTCAACGTGGAGGGGGTCAGTGGGCAGTGGATTGGGAAAGGCAGGGGTGATCCAGGAGGGGGACAGCCCTGCCCAATAAGGAATCGCTCCAAAGTCTACATGATGGCCACATATCCTGCTGGACATGCATGCAGGGGAGAAAAGATAATTGTAATTATATAGTCTGAGACTCTAGCCCTGCTTTACATATAATAGAAAGCATTTTTGCACAGTTTGAACAGACACTGAATTTTCCAGAGGTGCAATGAAGTAAGGACAAAAACAAGAGAAGTCTGTACTTTGTTTTATATGGGACATGCCAAAAACTGCTCAATTTTGGACGGTGACCCTGTGGGAGTGGTGGCGTCTCTACGCTGTGCCCGACATTCCTGTGCATGGTAGCCATCACCCTTGTGAGGGATCCGTGCTGGGCTCGAGCTCCTGACACCTTCCTTATGTCTCCCTGAGCACTGGGGCCTGAGCACGTACTTATTCTGACAGATTTGATTTCATGTAAGTTTCTTTATACATCTCCTTTATATCAGGGCATTATATATGTTTATTTAAAAAATTGTGTGTGGATAGGTTACAGTATCCATGGGAGTCATTTCAGAGTATTAAAGAGGATATTACATAATTTTAACATAAAAAGACGGTGCTGGGCACGAGGGGATGGAGAGCCAGTTTGCAGAACACTTATGAAGTGGTAAGAATTGAGACAATATTGTTAGGGGCTTAGCACACATTAGATAGGTGAATGTATGAATGACTGAGACATATTTGGGGGGGGGAGCTCTCTGATACCCCTCACATTACCATTCACAGAGGATGTCTTGCTTGGGCCCACCCGGATCTGTCTTCTCTCAGTTCCAGAACTTTCCATGGAGCCACTTAAGCACCAGGCTTTTTTGGCTCCAGGAACCAGCTTCTTTCTGGGCCAGGAAATTGCTCAGGATGACTTTAGTCTTGCCTTCAAGACCATGAACAGAGGCCACTTGGATGTGAAGGTCCAGCCAGATATGCATCAGGCCCCGCTGTCCCATCTCCTGGGATACAGCTGGGAATTCCTGCCCAGGTCCAGACAGATGGGAAGGGAAGTGTGGGGAGCATGGTTCCAAGTTCCAAGTTGGTGGGAATTGGACTGGCCTTTTAAGTGACATTCCTATGATCACTAGTATAATAATCTTCCCCCATGTTCACTGGACATGCATATTTTTTCTTAAATTATCCCTTGTTCTTGGGATGCCTGAGTGGCTCAGTCAGTGAAGCATCTGCCTCCGGCTCAGGTCATGATCCCGGGATCCCGGGATCCAGGGATCGAGTCCCGCATCAGGCTCCTTGCTCAGTGGGGAGCCTGCTTCTCCCTCTGCCTGCCACTCCCCCTGCTTGTGCTCTCTCTCTCTGACAAAGAAATAAATAAAATCTTTACAAAAAGTTATCTCTTTATTCCTTATCCATTTTTTTCTATTTCTAATCTATTCTTAAACAGAAATAAAAATTGTACTTACTGATTTGAAAGTGTTCTTTGTATAGTAAGAATATTAACTATGTGAGTTAAAACTGAATGCTATCGATGCCTTATTGAAGGGCTCAAATGGTTAGTCGTCTGCCTTCGGCTCAGGTCGTGATCCCAGGGTCCTGGGATCAAGCCCCGCAAGGAGTCTGCTTCTCCCTCTCTCTCTCTGCCCCTACCCTACTCTCTCAAAAAAAATAAATTAAATTAAAAAACCCACCATATTTGCGTCACGTTTATTTCTTTATTTCCACATTTTCTGTTTCTACATAATGCACACTGCCAAGAGGACTCCGAACAGTATGAAGTGTGGAATTCTTTGTTCTCTCCCAGTAAACCAGCCCCCGCTGCCACTGCTAAGAACTCTCGATGTGTCCTCCACATTTTTGCTGAACATCCGACCCACTCACTTATTTTTTCTTCTTTTGTAAAACCAAGATCATATTAAATCTATACTATTCTATAACTTGTTTCTACACTAGATAACATGCTGGGGACAACTTTCCAAGGCAGCCCATATCGACCAGCTGCTAGTCATTTTGTGGATGGACCTTCATTTATTCAGCTTGACTTTTTTTTTTCTTTCCTTAAACTTCTTTTTTGTGGAAGAAATACATGTATGTGCTTTAAAACTAATAAAAAGGGAATTTCTCTCTGGTGGCTTCCTTGGAGAGAGGGAGGCTGACTGTTGGAATAGGACAGAAGCCCATAGACATGCAAGTTTTATTTTTTTTTTTAAAGATTTTTTTATTTATTTGACAGAGAGAGAGGGAGCGGTCACAAGTAGGCAGAGAGAGAGAGGGGGAAGCAGGCTCCCCGCTGAGCAGAGATCCTGATGTGGGGCTTGATCCCAGGACCCTGGGATCATGACTTGAGCCGAAGGCAGAGGCTTTAACCCACTGAGCCACCCAGGCGCCCCGACATGCAAGTTTTAAAATCAGTGTTTGGATTCTTCTCTTGGATGATCAGATCCTGAGTGCTTATTTATATAGATAAACAAACAAGAGAGAATCGTTCATGAACCCATGACAAGAGGGTGTCACACAGGAAGGATTATGACTAATCCTATTGGACCTGTGACTCTAAGTCGAATATAGGAAAAAACAAAACAAAACAAAACAAAACCCTTCTGGAATTTAACTCAGAAAAGGGAAGTTGCACTTCCACCAAGATTGCTAAGAGTATATAATGTGTCAGCCTGGACGTGCCAGGGGCTCTCTGGCCTCTGAGTGAGAAGCCCCAGCCCAGAAGGAAGCAGAACTGAGAAACAGAAGGAAGTGAATGCAAGGAGAGAATTACAACCCCTGGATCCAACAGTGCCTGAAGCCCTGCATGTTGACATTTTCAATACCTGAGGAAAGAGATCCCTGTTACTGCTTCTTCTGCTTTGATTTGCATTCCTGTCATTTGCAACCAATAGAATCCTGAGCGTATGTTGAGTTTATGTCTTCCCCATACACTTGAGGAAAGGTTTGAAGGAGGAGGTGATAATCTGACTGAGCAAGTCTGGAAAGATGATAAATGCACAAAAGGTGAAAGGGGGCTCCAAGAATGAGAAGAGGCATATTGGTGGGAGAGAGCAAGGTGTAGAAGTTTGGTGTTTCTAGAGAGTACAGTGGGAGGGCCTCTGGCTGAGAAGCCCACCCCACTAGGGAAAGAACGGGGTGTCCGCACCACATAGATTTGGAGTCAGCCTGATGGAGAGGGAAGGGAAACAGCCCAGGTGTTGGGAAGTCTGCTCAGAGGCTACGATTTGAGTCCAAACCCAGGACTCTTTTCACCACCGTGACGGTGATGGCAGGAAACAGGAAACACAATCTGAGCCCTGAGAGGAAAAGCAGAGCACAATTCCCTGGGCTTGGTTCTGAGTGAGAAACAGTATTTGATGTAGAGATCTCGATGATGTAGTATTTGCTGCAGAGACCTCGCTGAAGCCAGAGTAGTCTCCAGATGGCGGGGGGCTCCATGAAGCTCACGGACACACATCACATCAGCTTGTCTCCAGTGGACATGCAGAACCTCTGTTCAGATGGCCCGATGGTCTGTTGCCCCCGAACCAGGCAGTGGATCATGAGTAACCCGTTGCTGGGCACGAATTCAATTATCCCTCACAATCATTTCATGAAGGGAGCGCCACTATTATCTCCATTTACAGATGGGGACACTAAGGCACAGCAAGATGATGGGACTCACCCAAGGTCACTCAGATAATAAGTGGCAAAGCTGGGATTCGGACCCAGACACTCTGACGCTGCCCGTGCTGCCAGTCCTGTGTCCAACGGGAGGCTTGGAAGTCTGAGGGCGCAGGCACGTAAGCACCCTTCCCTTTGCATCCTAAAACATGGAAGGAACAGTGGTTTGTGGACTCATGAGGGGTCTGACCCCCTCTTTTCTGCTGCCCCTACAAAGGGCTTGTAAATTCTACAGCCCTGGAGCAAGAGTTGGAGCAAAAAAGGACACATCCCTCTGATCTCTCACATTACCATGGAAATTCTCCACCCGAGGACCTGTCTCCAACGTAAGGAAGAGGTTCAGAATTGTGAAAATCATAATGGTAGCCAAAGGGAGAAAAAAAAAAAAAAATCAACCGGCTAGGACGCAAAGACCCTAGCTTAGAGCAATGGTGAGGTCAGGTCTGACCTCAGAGTCGCGGCATGTGCCTAAAAAACTCCAAGTTTGCCGTTCTTTATGGGAGGGGACTGTACCAGATCTCACGAAGGCAGAGTAGGCAGCTGAGAACAAGGCTACGGCATCAGCCAATCCTGGGTTCTCGGTTCAAGTCCCACCCCCCCC